>NW_025955329.1:0-38590 GCF_022376445.1 Fomitopsis serialis | reverse complement strand
TCGGAGCTCTGAGCAACTACACAGAAGAAGGGCGTTGAGGCCGTGTCGCCGCCGGCTTCCTTGACCACAGCGTTGTACCTGAAGCGGAAGTGCACGTCCGGGGCTTTGACAACCATGTCGGACGGAATGGTCAACGTAGAGTGAATGGGGTCTAATTCGCTCTCTTTGAACACGTTGCCGAAGCGCTTCGTCATAGAGTACGCCATGTCCTCTTGGGAACGTCGGCGCAATGACTACCGCTTTACCCAGCTTCGGCCAGAAGTCGATCCTAGAGATCATCAGGCATTCATCTCATATTCGCATTGTATACATATGGCTGCTCACCTCATACATCGTATGAATAGCAACCAACGACGGTACTCTCCCTCGCCCAACTCCCACTGCCAGCTCGCATCCACTTTCTTCTGCATGAGCTCATACAGCTGCTCATTCATACCGTCTGTAATGTCCTGACAATGATGTTACATGACGGCCGCATCATAGCCTACTAGTAACGTTACCTTCGTCACCCAGCCTTCGCAACCGGCATTCTGCCACTCCAGCTGAAGGTTCCGAATCTGAGTGAAGTATTTGGAAAGCCGGTATTCGTCTCCTTCGCAAAGGTCTGGGCTCCTGATGAGTTTGAGAAATTGAGGCATTATGTCGGCGGAAGTGGGACCAGAGGAGGGAGAGATCGCCAGGGAGCGCCGGGAGTAGTCCTCGCGAGATATAGATTTTGGGAGAGTCACGGCATACCCTTGGTCCTCGTCCAAAGAGCGGCTGGGCGAGTAGAGGGCCACCTCGACGGGATGGTGAAGATCGACGGGTGTGCCAGGCTCAGTGTAGTCTGAGTCGGAACCAGGTATACTGCGCCCAGAGCCGTAGTCGTCTGAGCCGGGCGCGGACCCGCTGTCAGAGTTACTTTCCAAGCTTGATCGTCCCTGCATGGAGAGTTTACGGTCGACAACCTAGTCGGACAAGGCTGCGTCGATGGAGAGAAGGGGCGACGTGCATGGGAACAGCTTTGGAATAACAGACGCAATCCCATGTTGTCGGCGCTAACCACCGACTTAAGCTTGTTGCAACTCAGTTCCTTCTCTCACTGGGCCGCGAACTCACTGCTGGGCACGTACTGCTCAAATATGCTCAAATATCGAAGATATCACTTACCTCAGTGCCCCTGAACAGATTTGAGGTGTACCTACTCACCCAGTATCGTCCAGAGTGAGGAAAAGGATGTTTGCCATGCGTTGCAAACACCATATAAGGCAATTCCTACACACCACTCAAGCATTCGGCCAACATGTCCTCTTCAGAAGCATGTACGGTTGGTGAGTGAGCACGGTTGAGAATGCAGATGACCGCACCTGATGTACCCTCAATGAGCTTGCTGTGAGATAGGTGGCAACCGTTAGAAGGCGGGGAGGACAGCAGCTGTACTTACTACCGCGCTCCCTGTCATGACCATCCTGTAGTGTGCAGTTACCACGGCAATTGGAAGGCGTATTCTATTTGCTTTGATCTAGTCAGAGCCTTCAGCTGCTACCATTCTACGGCGAGGATTGCGCAGAGACGAGGAGGTCAGTGTCCAGGCGGGCGTCGTGTCGTGGGGAATTGAAGGGATCTTAGGCGATATGATGCGCTCACGCTCTGATTGGAAGCGCTCTCTAGCTGGCACTGGACAACTCATCAACTTTGAACTGGTTTGCGCATTAGGTGAAGCCCCAATTTCTAGTACGCAGCCTTCAGAATCTCACCAATCCACAGCAGAAATATCATCATGCCTAGACATAGGCGAGCTCCCTTCGTCCCTCTCAGCGACCCGGACGAACGCACATGTCCGGCCTGCGACCATGAATTTGATACATCGCAGGGACTCATGGCTCACCTGTCGACAGCGAAGTCTTGCCTGTGGTATAGGAAGGGCAAGAACAAGGATCTTTGGTCCAACCTTCCTGAGCTGGAGGAGCACGTCGTTGACGAAGAGGCACAGTCTCCTGAAGACATGGACGTTGACCCACCGGAGGACCTTCGAGATGCTTTAGAGAACAGGGACCTATTTAGGTTTGTGTTCCCAGACTCCGCGGTAACGGAACCTTGCACACAGAATGAGAGCGAGGCTTCGTCCTCTACTCGCCCGGCTGCTCAGCCTATTCTCGGGCCGTTCCAATTCCAGCGCTGGACGATGACGAGGACGCCCGGGTAGAAGAAGAGGACCCTTGCCGGGAAGGTTATTCAATGAACGACACCATTGTCCAGACATGGAAAGCTTTCTTCGCTGACGATCCGGATGACGACGCAGAGGACGTTGACCAAATGGAGGTGGATGGCGAGGAAGGAAGGCAGAGAGGGAGGGATAGGAATGAGGTATGGAAGCCTTTTGCGTCGAGCTGGACTGGAGGGTGGCATGTGGATTGTTCGGAGGACGTAGGTCAGAAGGCATCAATAGATTTCTTTCAATTCCTGGAGTAAGTCTCCCCGCGTCGTATGGGTGTTCTAATCTGAAAGTCGTATTAGGTTGTAGAAAAGCTCGGACTGACCTTCAAGGACATCCGGGAGCTTTTTCTGAAGGTGACGACATCCCGGAGAGAGCGTCGTGGAAGACGGCGTCATTGAGCTTTCCCGATCGACCAGACGAGATTCACCTTGTACGCTACCGGACATCTTGCAGGCCATCAAGGCCCTCCTCGGTAATCCTACTTACGCCAAACATATCGTATACCGTCCAAGACAAGTGTTCTCGATCGTTCAAAGCAGAAGAGAGTCTACACGGAGATGTGGACCGGCCTGTGGTGGAACTCAGTGCAGGCACGTACAAAGTGCGGTCAATTAGGAAGGGCTCCTGACTTACATGTTGTGTTGCAGCAACTACTACCTGAGGGCGCGGCGGTGGCCCCTGTGATTATCTCTACAGACAAGACCCAGCTTACGCAGTTCTCAGGCAACAAGACCGCATATCCAGTTTATCTCACCCTTGGCAACATTCCCTGTTCTATCCGCCGCAAACCATCTCAACACGCGTGTATCCTGCTTGGGTCCCTCCCGGTCTCCAAGATAGCAGGAGAGAAGATGACGAAGAGAGAACGAAAGGCACGGTCCCAGAGGCTCTTCCACGAGGCTATGAGAATCATTCTCAAGCCTCTGATTCAAGCTGGCGTGGAGGGGATTGAAGCCACGGGAGGAGACGGCGCTGTCCGGCGGGTCCATCCCATCCTCGCAGCATATGTTGCCGACTACCCAGAGCAATGCCTTGTGGCGTGCTCCAAGTACGGGACGTGTCCCAAATGCCAGTGTCCTGCTGACAAATTGGAGGAACCTGTCTCGGGTGAGCCTCGTACTCCTCACATGACGGAGAGCATCATCCGGGATGCCTCCAGGGTGGGGCTCAGCGACGCCGCCTGCGAGGCCCTGTGTATGCAACAGGACGTCTCTGGCGCCGTGAAGAAGCCGTTTTGGGCGGACTTGCCCTACACAGACATTCACCTCTCCATCACGCCGGATGTTCTACATCAGCTCTACCAAGGCGTATTCAAGCATCTGGTTTCCTGGTGCCAGGATCTTCTCGGTCCAAATGAACTGGACAGGCGAATGCGCTCGATGCCACCGGCATTCAGTGTTCGTCATTTCAAGCACGGCATTTCGTCACTGTCGCAGATAACCGGCACGGAAAGGAAGGGTATGGCTCGTATCCTACTTGGTTGTCTCATCGGCAAAATCCCGAAGCGGCTCCTCATCTGCTTCCGATCTCTACTCGACTTCATTTACCTCGCCCAGTACCCCACTCACGATAACGACACTCTAGGGTACATGAGCGACGCACTCAAAACATTTCATGGGCACAAGGACGTCCTGGTAGAACTGGGGATTCGGGAGCATCTGAACATCCCCAAATTCCACTCCCTACTCCACTATGTCGACTCCATCCGCCTCTTCGGCACCACAGACAACTACAATACCGAGATGTTCGAGTGTCTTCATATTGATTTTGCCAAGGACGCCTGGCGGGCCTCGAACCACCGCGACGAATTTCCGCAAATGACGAGGTGGATATCCAGACGCAAGAAGATGATGCTCTACGAGGTCTTTCAAAATGAGCGTCAGGCCACCGGGGAGCTGGAGAACAATGAAGAGGATAGGGAAAGCCACATCGACGAGTTGGAAGAGCGTGAAGCCCGTCCAGAAGAGGTCTCGGATGCCGACCGTAACATCCGAATCGCGAAGTACGTGCCCGCGCCTCAGCAGCATCTGTTGAGCAGACTTGGTCACACGTAGTGGACCGCACTCTAACTTACCTGCTTGAAGGTTGGTTAACTTGAGGCACACAAGTTATTCCGGTGTGGAAGTACTGGAGGGAGAGCTACGCTACTGGTGGGTCTTATATACATCTGAGAGACGCTGACTAATACTACTGTATAGTCCATTCCCACGCATGACTTGCTTTATGCGGTAAGTGCAGATCTAGCACGTGCAGTGCGATCCGGCCCGTGGAACCCGGCGGCCCGGTGGGCGCCTATATGGTTCAACACTCCCCCTTGCTAAGTACGTCCCTGACATACGAAGCATATCCTGGCGCCATGGGCTGCCGTCCGTGGTTGCTCTAGGACTCTTCATCGTAGAATCGAAGTCCGAGCATGCCTCTGAACTTTTGGAACTTGACACGGCCCAAGTTCTTGTGAAGAGGTCTGCCGGATTATCGTCAGTGCCAATGAAGAAGACTTCGACCTGTCGTTCTTCAATTAGCTCCCTGATATAATGATAGCGTATGTCGATGTGTTTCGACCGCCTCTCAGTTACAGGGTTGGAGCCGATGAATATCGCTCCTTGATTATCCGAGCAGATAGGTAGTGGGCCAAGTGGATATCCAATCTCCGTGAGGAGCATTTTAATCCATACGACTTGGCGGCTGCAGTCGCTGAGCGACATGTATTCAGCCTCAGTTGAAGACAGTGCTACCGTCTTTTGCCGTCGAGACAGCCAACTGAACACTCCACCAGCTAACTTCATAAAGTAGCCACTCTGAGACCTCCGCATCTCCGGGTCGTTAGCCCAGTCGGAGTCTGTGCACGCCGAGACACCTTGTCCAGTTTTGCCGCTGTATACAAGCGCATAGGACTTGGTTCCAATTAGATAGCGGCAGACATACAGTGCTTTATCCAAGTGGTCCTGTGACGGGTTCGCAGCATGTTGCGCGAGTTTTGTCACGGCGAAACAGATGTCAGGGCGAGTTCCAAGCATGATATATAGCAAGGAGCCAATGACAGTCTGATACCGACTTCGAAGTGCAGGGTCAACCGTGCCGGTGTAAGGCTCAGGTTTGTAGCCCGCAGGGAGTGGAGTAGGCGCAGATTTAGCATTCTGCATGCCACAGCGCTCAAGCACCTTCTCAAGGTAGGCAGTTTGGTCGAGATGAATCTCGTCGCCTTTCCGAGTAATGCTCATTCGCAGGAATTCCTTGACATCGCCAAGGTCACGACACTCCCACTTCTTCATGAAGCGGTTCTTTAGAGCGGCCACTAGGGCCTTGTCTTTTCCGCAGAAAAGGGCATCATCCACATAGACGATGATGAGGAGAACCTCCCATCTTTTGTCTTGTAGATGAATATTCCGGCATCGGATACAAGGCGTACACAGCCAAGTTCCTTGAGGGACTCATTGAGGGTGCGCCACCACGCAAGCCCCGCCTGTTTAAGTCCATAGAGAGCACGCAGTAGCCGGAGGACTCTGTGCTCTTGGCCTGGGACTTTAAAGCCGTCAGGCTGCTCCATGTAAATCTCCTCGTCGAGTTTACCATAGAGGTACGCATTACGGACATCGAGTCCGGAGATGTGCATGCCCTCGAGCGCAGCTAGCGCAAGTATTAGGCGCACGGTCTCAAAGCGTACGACGGGAGAGAAGACCTGATCATAGTCAGGCCTTCAATCTGGGAGTAGCCTTTTGCGACTAGTCTAGCCTTTTTACGACCGTCAGTTTTGACGTCGAAGACCCAGCGGTTTTTGGTAACCCTACGTCCCTTAGGACGGTCTACCAACTCATAGACATTGTGTTTGCGTAGAGCCTCTAACTCCTCGCGACACGCTAGTCTCCACTTCTCTTGCTCCTCTTTGGGTAGCTTGAGAATATCGCGGTATGTCCATTCACGTGGATTGGATACTGGAGAATCATGTTCAACAGATGGTATTGCGCATGAAAGCAGCATGTTGACCATTCCTACTCCCCCTTCCCGGCATAGTCGTGCCATGAGTAACTCCTCGACTTCTTCGTCTGAGCCCGAGGCAGATCCAGAAGGTTGGTCTGGCTGTGGTTCTGGCGCGCTAGGTCCGGGAACCTGTTGCTGCGACCCTGATTGAGGGTTAGGGCGGGTGCTACCCGACCCTTCTCCGACAATCTTTTTCCACTGCCCCTTCTTTTCAATCTCTTTGTACTGGTCTACGGGATTGCGATTTTCTCCGTAGACGTTCCCTGGGCGAGTTACATGCTTCCGCTGATGACCTGATTTCCGCTGCCCTTGAGGCGCAGGAATTCCCGAAGGTTGTGGCGGCGGAACTGGACTGGGCGCCTTTGGCTGCTCCTGAGCATCGTCACGCTCATCGTCCGTTCCCTTTGGAAGGTGGTAGGGACGAGAGATATCCTCATCGTCTGAATCCTCCTGAGAAGTGGGTTGGTGACCCGCTTTGTGGTCATGTTTTGGCGCGCTTTGCAGCCTAGTATTACCCCGCCGCTTCATGCTGGGGCATTTGGGGAACATACTCTCGTCGAACAACGCATGTGACGACGTGTAGAGCACATTATTTGGTGCACGCATGAACAAGTCACCGTGACCTCCGGGGGCGACACCGAGGTATGTCATTAACTCTGACTTTCTAGACAGAGTGTTCTTGCGCACGTCCTTGGGGATAAAGACGTATGCGCCGCACCCAATACTCGTAGGTGCCTAATGGCGGGAGCCTCGCCATTCAACATCTCATATGGTGTCAGCCATTTGAGGCGACGAGATGGTGTCCTGTTGTACACATGGACAGCGTGGTTCACCGCAAATTCCCACCAGGATTCAGGTAGACACGCTTCAAGGCGCATAGCCTGAGCTTTGTCCATTATCGTCCTGTTGAGTCGCTCAGCTCTGCCATTCTCCTGAGGAGTGTGCGGCGAGCTTTGCAAGATCTTGATGCCCTCGTCTTTCAGCATCTTGTCAAACGCATCAGACTTGTATTCTCCCCCAGCATCCGACATCCATCCCTTGACCTTCTTGCCATATTGGGTTTTCACCATGGCGAGAAATTGCCGCGTAGACGAAATCGCAGCACTTTTGGTGCGCAGATTCACGGTCCAGGCGTGAGACGTGTAGTCGTCATAGTACAGTATGTAGTACCTGTACTTATGGTAGGAGTCAAGCGGGAACGACTTCACATCACTGTGAATGAGCTCGAAGGGCTCTGTCGCTCGCTTTGTGGATGGCGGGAAAGCCTTGTTGGGCATTTTCCCTTCTGCACATCCAGGGCACACAGGATCCTCCGTAGGGAACTCAACCCTGAGAGGGAAACCATCGGTGTGTTTTTCAGCCTTCCGAAGAACATCCTTTGAGGGATGCCCGAAACGGCGGTGCATAGTTTCATAGTCTACAGTGTAGACCATATTGTGGATACTTTGCGCATCTTCCCCAGAAGATGCAGCATAAATCCCAAAAATAGAGCCACCTGGGTTCAGCGGTTTAAACACATATAGTGGATCCCACGATCCCGGCTCATAGAGGTCGATGTGCTGCGAACCACCGCGCACAGTCATGCCTTCTTTGAGGAAAGTCCCCATGGACAACAACCGTTGATGCAGACCTTGGAAATAATAGACGGGGTGTAGACGAGTTGTAATCATCTCACCGTCTCCACCTAGGAAATTGATGAAGACGGTCCCGCGCTTTGTGCAGCGGGCCGTGCCATTCGCAGTCTGCACCAGGATGGGTTCGCTGAGATCCTCAACTTCAGCGAAGTCACTCATCCGGTTGGTAAAGTGCATTGAAGCACCAGAGTCCAACATCCAAGTTGGGTCTCCGTCAGGGTAGGCGTCATTGCCACCCTCTAGGACGTTCTCAATCTTACTTTTTCCCTTACATTTTGAACACCAGCAAATTCTCGCGCGTGACGACAATGTATATATTTATGTAGCAAACTACTGTGATCTAGTTTGCTACGCGACATAGATGGTACACTACATGCGGCTGTGGGTAGCGCATTGTTAGTGTGTCGCTGGGAATATGAAGATGAGGGTACTGACCTGGTGTCCTCGTCCAGATCAAGGCCGGCGGCCATCACGATGTCCTCGTCGACGTTCTCGTCGACCTCCTCGTCGTCCGATCCCCAGTTAAGGGGTTCCTGGGTTTCAGCCCAGGTGCCGTCGTCGTATGAGTTGTAACCCGCGTTTACCTCGTCGATCCTCACGGCCATGTTGTTGTCGTTGTCGAGACGAGCGCGCTTGGATGCACGCGGCTCCGTGTCAGAGAGGTAGTCCTCGATCTGCGCGGAGTTGTCGACAACCTGAGTGAGCGTTTTGAGGCGCTCGACCGTAGGAGACACGTCGACCTCTTCGGCCAACTTGAGGGCGCGTTGCAGCCATTGCTGGCAGTTGCGCATAGGGCACTTCTGCACAGGCGCACGCGTTTCGATGGTGCGGACTTTGCTGCCTGAAGGCGCGATGTCCATGACGTGGGACGTAGAGGGACCAGCCACAGACGCCTGCGAGGCGATGTGGGCGTGGTCGTGGCCGTTGCTGTGGCCGCCGCCGTCCTTCTGGGCACGGGTCTTCTTGCCGCTGCGTTTACCGCGCTGCTTGCCCTTGCCCTTGTCGGCCTTCTCGCCGCTGCCGCTGCCGCCGTCATGGCGCTGCTGCTGCTGCTGGAAGCTCGGCTCGCCTTGCTTTCGCTTGATGGCCGAGATCTTCTTCGCGTCGTGCGAAGAAGATGCCTTCTTGCCCGAGCCTTGCTCAAAGGCAAGATTGGCGGCATGCCGGACATCCGAGATCTTGAGCTTCTTGACGTCCGTCGTTTGAAGCAGACCTGCACGACGTTGTCGTACCGCAACGGTAAAGCATTCAGGGCCATCATGGCCAGAAGCGCGTCGGGGAGCTTGAGATCATTGTCCTCGAGCTTCTCGCAAGCGTCTATGATCTTGGCGAGGAAAGGAGCAGGGTGCTGGTCAGCAGGAACGCGCACTGTCGTCGCAGTCCTGAAGGACGTGTAGAGGTTGGCAGCATTCTGCTTGCTGTACATCGTCGACAGCATGTCCCAGAGATCCTTCGCCGAGTCGTTATCTTTGACGATCTGAACGACTGAGGGACTGAGGCGCAGGCGTATCATGCCTTGTGCCTTCTCGTCCGCCTGGGTCCACGCAAAGACCTCCTGACGGTTCCTGCCGCCCTCCTCGAGCGTCGGGCGCTCACCGAGAGTCTGTCCAATCATGAACCAGACTTCCTGGCTCTGGAGGTAGGACTTCATGGCCTCCGACCACTTAGCGTAGTTGGAGCCGTCCAGGACAGGGACCATGTTGAGGAGAGCGTTGGACATTGTGTGAGAGTTGTGTTGAACGGGGGAAGTGTTGAAGAGCTGCTTGAACGAAGGCGTCGTCAGCGCTCTGTCACACAACGGACTGCAGCCAAAAGGCGCTGTCCACACACATGGACTCAGTGTCCTCATGGGGTTTAGCAGCGACGTGAGTCGCGCTTGAGACCTGCAGCGTTTCCGCGCATAGTCTCCCCCTGGCTTCAAGCCCGTGAGGGCGATGCCGCAGGTAAGCCAGTGCGCACCGAGTCGCAGCCATTAAGGCGCAGTACTCAGGCGTCGACCGGGGCTCATAACCTGTTGAGCAGACTTGGTCACACGTAGTGGACCGCGCTCTAACTTACCTGCTTGAAGGTTGGATACTTGAGGCACACAAGTTACTTCGTGGTGAAGGAACTGGAGAGAGAGCTACGCTACTGGTGGGTCTTATATACATCTGAGAGACGCTGACTAATACTACTGTATAGTCCATTCCCACGCATGACTTGCTCTATGCGGTAAGTGCGGATCTAGCACGTGCAGTGCGATCCGGCCCGTGGAACCCGGCGGCCCGGTGGGCGCCTATATGGTTCAACAAGCCAGTCTGCTGCCTAGTGACATGAAACCAAAGCATTTGTATGAGCGTGCGGTTTGTTCGCTCGCTGGCGCCGTCAGTCTCGGGGTGGTACGAGGAGGACATTTTGATTTTGACACCAGTGAGTCGATGCAGCACCTTCCAGAAGCGAGAGACGAAGAGCCATCACGGTCCGAGATGATGTCCGAGGGCAGGCCGTTTTCACAGTACCAGTGGATGAAAAAAAGTTCAGTGAAGTCCTCGGCAGAGATGTCCGTGCGACAAGCCGCGAAACGCACGTCAGAGCCCAGGCGACAAGTCATAGTTGCGATACAGTCGAAGCCATGGTCGTCCGGGAGCTTCCCAACGAAGTCGATGGTGAAGCTTTCACCACGACCGTCGGGTACGGGGAGAGGATGCAGAGGGCCGACAGGCTTGATGTTCAGCGATTTGTTGCGTTGACATGTGTCGCAGGATGGGACGTACAGATCCTCGAGCTTGTGTCGCATGTTCGGCCAGTAGTAAGTGTTTCGCAGCTGCACGTACGACTTGTCAAACCCCATGTGCCCAAGTGCATCATGCGCAAGATGGAACAGGCTTTCTTGTAAGTCGGCAATGTGTGGTATCACCAGGTGGTCACCAACAAAGAGCAGTTTATCTCGCACGGACACACCGGCGACGGTGCGTCCATCGAGAGTGCCATCAAGCAGGAGGTTGTCAGGCGTACCTGACAACCCGTGTGCGAGGGAAGCGAGCAGCTTGGTGCACCACTTGTCGGACACATACCCGTCTCGAATGGTGGTCAGCCATCGAGGGTCGGAAGAAATGTGGAGCCGAGAGGTCACCGCTGCACAGAGTAGGACATCCGCTGGTCGCGAACACAGCGCGAGAGACGCTTCGCGCAGCACGCGCACAGCTGCAACAACTGAAGCGTCGACGACAGGAGCATCAGGAATGAGGCGGGACAGTATGTCCGCGACGCTGTTATCCTCGCCTCGGACGTACGTGATGTGAAAGTCATACTGACTCATGAACTCTTGCCAGCGCGCTTGGCGGCGGGAGAGATGCTTTTGGCTAGCAAAGTTCTCCAGAGTCCTGTGGTCGGTGTATACCGTGAAAGGCACACCAACTAGGTCAGTGCGCCATCGCTTCATGGCACGGACAATGGCGAGAAGCTCTTTCTCGTGCACCGGGTAATTAAGCTCTGCCCCTTTCAGTTGGGTGGAGTCGAAGGCGACGGGTCGCGCCGTCTCCAACGACTCCCCATATGAAAGCATTGCCCCGGTGCAGAAATCACTCACATCGGTAGAGAGGAAGATACGATTCCTCCCATATTCGTGTGGTCGATAACGGTAAGGCACTCACGGCTGGTAACGACTTGCTTGATCGCTTCGAAGGTGTCGGTGTGGTCATCAAGCCACACAAAGTCTTTCTCGGCCTCCTTCGTAGTGAGCGGAGTGAGCACAGCGGTATGTGTTGCCAAGGAAGGAAGGAAACTGGAGATATATCGTACAAGGCCGAGGAAGGAGCGCACATCAGACACAGAGCGAGGCGTTGGCCAGGAGAGGATCTTGTCGACCTTTGATGTGTCTGCTTCGATGCCGGCACGAGAGATACGGTGTCCGAGGAAGGTCAGCTCTATACAGAACAAGTCGGTCTTCTTTGGTGAACAATAGAGTCAGTGGTTTCGCAGGGCAGTGAGGATAGTTTCTACATTACATCGGTGTTCTTCAATGGAGTTGGACCAGATAATAATGTCGTCGAGATAAACATGGCAGATTGAACCTATATAAGGGCGGAGAGCCTGAAACATGCGGTGTTGGTGTGTTGCAGGTGCATTGCGACAGCCTTGGGGAATGACGGTCCATTCATAGAGCCCATATGGCGTCGCCACGGCCGTGTATTTGACGTCGTCTGGGTGGACTTTCGTCTGGAAGAAGGAGTTCGTCATGTCGATCTTCACCCAGATCTTGCCTTTGCCGCAGTCGGACAAGATCTCCGCGATGCTCGGTAGGGGGTGAACGTCGGGGACTGTGTTGTCATTGAGGAGACGGTAGTCGTTGACCCAGCGAGGGTCCGCAGTAGGATCGGATTTCGGAATCAAAAAGCAAGGAGAGGAGTAGGGGCTGTTGGAAGGTCGCAGGCGTCCTGCTGCGATGTGATCCTCCAGCAGACGCTTCCAAGTTTCACGATACTTCTTTGGGGACTCGTACTGCCGACATTGGATGGTCATATTAGCGTCCTTCAACACAAACCGATGGTAGATGTCCTCGGGTAGATTGTCAACCGGTGGGAGTTCAGTAGGGAACCGGTCGGCGAACTTCTGCCTCATCTTCCGGTTCTCGTCCGTGAGCTGCGCTTTCAAGGTCTCTGTCGCCGCTAGAGCCTCGACGTGCGCGCTTACAGCGGCGACATGGTTGGTGTCGTCGAGTATGGTGGAGACGTGAGCCAGATAAGGCTTACAGCCCATTTCGAGTTCGCGCAGAACATCACGGAAGCATGTCGCATCGTGGGCACGCTCCAAAACACGCATCTCGCGACGTTCTGGGATGGGCAGAGGAGGAGAGGGTGTCGGGCGTGGTTTCGGGTCGAGGAGGTCAAGATCGGTGTTCTTATCGCGCAGGGTGCGGTGCTCGGCATCGAGAACAAGGTGATTGATACAAAGGAAAGGCAGACCTAGAATTACAGGCGTGCATAATGAAGGCACAATGACGGCACGGCAAGTGATGGACGACCATTCGAAGGAGGGTGTTGAAACCCGCAGTTTGACCCACTCTGAAGCCTCGCTTCTCTCTCCATTCCACGCGGATCCCATCACAAAGGGGGCGTTGAGTTTATGTCGCCGGAGGTTGAGCTCCGTGGCGAGGTCATCCCTAATAAGAACTGTGGATGACCCGGAGTCAACAAGCATGGACAGGGGAGCGGAGGTACGCGAGGGGCCATGGACAACCCCTTGCAGATGTAAAGGAGAGGATGAGAGTATGGGCTCCACGTACTCATCGGATTCGGAATCCGTTCTGGACCCGAGAACATTGCTCAGCGAGGCCGCAGCCGGGGACGCGGTGTTGATGGCGGCGACAGTGTGGACAGCGTCGTTGTCGACATCCATCGGAGCAGAGACTGCAGCCACCACGGATTTGCCCTTGGACTTGTGAGCGTCAATGTCAGCTTGGGTAATCGGCCTAAACGTGCGAGCATCCGGAAAACCGAAGGGGCACTCCTTCGACCGGTGATTCACGAAAGGGCAGCGACACTTGAAGCAGCCGTCATGAGCTTGTAAGAGCTGTCGCTCGTTGTTAGTCATTGCAGGGAGACGGGTGGAAGTAGAAGTCTTCGATGAGGTCGAGGGCCCAGCAGTAGTGGCGCTCGACTTGGGTGCCTTTTGCGTAGGTTGCTGACTTGCAAGGAAGTGTTCGATGTCCTTGAATCTTTTGGCACGGTCTGCAAGGCGTTCATCGTCGAAGACAGAGAGGGTGTCCTTCCACTCCTTGAAGTCGACAATGTCTTTGTAGATCTTCTTCGTCGCGGCACGGCGGACGTCGACCCAGGCGTTCGCAGTTATTTGAACTTTCAGCGCCTTCTCGTCCTTGTGAAGGTCGCTGCCTCGCAGCAGTCGGTTTTGCTTTTCGACGGCAACGACCCAGTCAGTGAAGCGTTCGTCTTCCTTTTGACACATCCGCAAAATAATCGTCGACACGTCGTCTTGCCACTCATGCGGTAGGTAGCGAGAACGGATCTTGTTGACGAAGACGGCGAAGGTCAGAGCGTTGATGTTCTTGGCGTCGTTGATGTACCAGTCCTGGATGAGTTCGTCCTGGAACCCAAAGGCAACCTTGGCAACCTTGTCTTCATCCTTCACCTCGCGTTCACGGAAGAAGGCCATGCAGGCCGCCTCCCACTGTAGGATCAGGGCGGGCGTCAGCTTGCCTGCGCTCACGACAGGTGCGTGTTTCTGCGAGACTTGGGTCACCGTGGAGAGTGGTCGGGCATTGGTGTTCTTAGCGTCAACAGACATGGTGGGCGGAGGGAGAAACAGGCACGGTATGTCGTCCGACAAGGACAAGGAGGTCGACGAAGCTGAGGGAGATGTGTTTAGTGACTGTATGCGTGGGTATTCGGGCGGAGGAGCTGGTGGGAGGCGAGGGGACCTGGCAGCAGTTGGGGGTGTCCCTTCAACAGTGGGCGGCTCTTGTTCGGCGGCTTCCGCCAGGGCTTCTATCAGCTCGTCCACGCGGATCTCGGACAGAGAAGACAATGGGGTGATTGAAGAGGAGTCCGTTGGTGGTGTGGTTTCCTCTTTGACGGTGTCGGTGTCAGTGTGAGCGGTGACGGTATCAGCGGTACCCGTTCATGCATACGAGCGAGTGCAGAGCGGTATCGGTACGGAGGGTGCCCGTCAAGACGACAGGTTGGGCAGCGCGGGTAAGGAACACGTGTTCGCTTCGGTCAGTTGCAGTTGTGTGTGAAGTTTAAAAAAAAGTGTAGCGCGGTCGGTGTACCGCGCTCACTCGAACAATGCAAAACTGGCACAAATGATCTGCATTGCTGATCGTAAGAACTAAGACATGAACCGAGAGTGAGATACGTACCTGCGTTGCTGATCGTAAGAACTAAGGACGAGCAACGCAGGACGAACGAACTTGAACAGCTACCGGAATAGGAAGGATGTGTAAACAAGACACGCGGCGCTTATCACGCCGCGGAAGCAAACGAACCAGATGGAAGCAAAATGAGGTGTGAGGTTGTAACACTGAATGAGCGGTGTTACAATAACATCAGTTACAGATCACTGAGTATGTATATTTCTGTTGCACCAGAAAAGGCACAATGGCCACTGTGTCTAGCCAGTCACATGATCAATGACGTGGGGTTGCAGTGGTGTTTTATTGCTGCAGTGCTGCGACCCCATGTCATGGATCATGTGACTGCAAAAAAGTGGTCAAAAATCGGAGAATATTCATTCTGAGGACAAAACCTACTGTTTTGGGCCCAGAGAAATGGTATAAATTCCCAATAAATTGGAAGGCCTTGGTGCAGCTATCTTAAAGTACTTTGAAGTCATAAAAGGTCAATAGGGTATCAATTACAGGTCCCACAAAGCTGCCAGTCAGCTTCAAGCTACAGTAGTGACATTACCACATTGGGTGTGACCTGTAGTGACTCTATGATATCTTGGAGTGATTTGCCTGAAATTAGAGCACAATGTTTGGTGTTTTAGGATTCAGACAGTGTGATATTGAGGTATCCAGTGCATATGTGGCTTGATGAGTATGTACATTTAACAACATCACTAGACATAGCCATGTGTGTGATCCCAATATGTCTGAAATACTGTACCATTTCGACCTCAAGTTCAGTCACAGGTCGCACCCTCCCCTGAACTAGTGTTTTAGTTCAAATGTCACAGGTCACAGGGGGGTCTGAACTAGGCTCTCCTGGAGATGGTCACAGGTGTAAAAACACGTTTTCCGGGCCAACAGCGCAGTTCATTCAAGAGCACAATAGGGGTAATTAAGCACAATAAGTAATGTTCTACCTAATGATCATTTTGCCCTTGCCTTTCCATTCCCGATGCACATTCGAGTCCTCCGAGTCCAGGGTAGTGTTGGCCGACAAGTCGCCCTGTAGAGACGCCTCGATTGCAGCCTCAATGTCAATTATCTCTTGCAGTCCAAGGCTAGCAGACTCGGAGACATAGTCATATGATGACTCAAGTCTGACCTGTGATGTCAATGCAACTGCTGCCACCGGCTCCGGCTCTGCTAGAGCATCTGAGTTGAAGTCATGCTCCAACTAACCTAAGCACACCTGCATTGTCGTCGAATTCATCATCCTCCATGAACAACGGCTCCTCATAGTTGTCATGCAGATCTGGGTTCCGTTCCACCCGGGAAATCACCTTCCATACATCAGGCTCCTTGCACTCGATGTCGATAAGAAGCTGGAGGGCCTCACGGCTCGTAAGACTGGCATGGGAGAGGTTCAGTATCGTGTCTCTGACTTGGATGCGGCACAGTTGGAATGCCTTCAAGACGGATCATTGAGACTGAGAACACGAAGATACATCAGGTAAGGAAAGCACGAACCTGTTTGATGATAGCTGGTTTATTGCACTGTTTGTATGCCTTGACGAGCCACCCTAACCTCCGATTCCTGAGAACCCCGACTGTCACGTCCAGCTTCAACGGCTCTTTGGGCTGGCCTTTGCTCTTCAACGTGATGTTATGATTGATCCTCGCAAGAGCCTCACTGACGACGTCCTCGTGTTGTGCCTGCCAGATTGTGTGTTTGATGGGCCGCTGCATGCCTGCATCGCATGGTTGGAAAAGTGCTGTACAACCGCCGGGGACGTACTCGTGCAGTACCCATGCGAACATCTTCTCCGTCCAGGTTGCAAACTCTTGTCCACGATGGACACTCCAAGCATCAAGTTGCAGGATACATTCCTGTTCTTCGGGCAGGCCCAACTTCTCCTTCTGGCGGGCGAAGTAGGGAACAAGTATCTTACTAACGTAGCTGCACATCATGGTGAATGTCGACCAATGGGTCTGTGTCTTTGACGGCTCAAACAGGAACTCCGAACCCAAAGCTCATTGCCTTGTCCCAGAGCGCGGCACCTGCATTGTCACCATGTAGCCGACTCGGGAGGGACTCTTTCGTTTTGCCTTTATACATCACTTGGAATGGCAAGAGTTCACCACTGGCAGAGACACCAACAAGGAGGGTGAATGCGTGTTTCTCTTCTGCACTGAGGATGGACACTTGCTTGGAACCGGTCTCTTCGTAAGTTGCTTGGCTTCCGTCCTGGTATACAACCATCGTCTGGTCAATGTTGACACGGAGCTCAGCAGGGATACCCTTATCGCAAATATCCTTTGCCTGGCGAGCAAAGGACTTTCAACACTGTGCTTCGGCATCTAGGGGTACCTTTTGGGCTGCCCGGGTTCCGTGGTGCAAGCTCCACTTCAGCTGCACATGGAGAAACTTCTGCATGAAAGAGTCACTGCACTTGAATGTGCTCCCGTCCTTCGCCTTCACCTGCAACAACTCTGGGGCGGCACTTGTGATATGGGCCACCATGATCGCACGGCATATTTGTAGACTGATCACAATACCGTATCTGCGTAGCGAGGTGAGCTCGTCTGTGATGGCGTCGACGATGTCAGGCCGTGACGACTGATGGACACAGTTAGTCTCTATCCTCCTGTTTACGGCACAGATGATGTAACATACCAAGAATCCGACCCGGGTGGGAGTGCAACTCAGCTTCAGGGCTGCTTGTGCCGCTGCTCGATCCAAGGACAATTGTTTCCAGCACAGTCTAGTGCCAGTGCCATCAATCATACGACCGATGACCTGCGAGGTGATGCCACTGAAGTCGCCTGGGTTTGTTAGGTGGAGATAGGGAGTGATTGCTGTGTCTGACATGCTGTAGCCGCACACTCTTCCCGCTGCAATGATCTGCGACCATAGGAACAGATGGACTCAGTTGGTGTGTACACTTCGTTGGGCCAGATGGATACGAGGATGACCAATGTCCGTGTTCTGCTCACATTCTAGCTCGTTGAACATTCTGCGAGGGCGAGACAGCTCAGCAACACTCGTGGTCCGACTGAGCGGAGTATCTGTACTAGAGTCGCTTGCATAGGTAAGCTCCAAATCGACTGTCTTCCACTTCTGTCAACATTCATCAGGAAAAACGGATCTGTCTTGGGCGGCATTACAAGAGATATCAGTCACGTGAAAGGCCTTCAAGACGTCGTGCTGACTTGAGAGGCGTTTAAGACAAGTAAAAGACCTCAAAGACGTGGAAGCCATCAATTCCATCATGTCTGACTTGAGGCGCAGTTACTTGTAGTACAATTACCTTTGACTAATGACCAATACACTTATACGCCCTCACTTTTGCATTTTCACTCCTCACAAGTCTGATTCAATAAAGAATACTACGGTACAATACCATCATCTGTAGTGAGGCTCCTGCAACTGTATCTAGTCACACATAGCTCGTGGCCACTCACTCTGTGGATGAGTGCCTGGTGGTTGGCATGACGAGTGATTGCTCATCCATGCCGAGTCCACAGGTCCACCATGACGGCCATCTAACTTGGTCCATTGCCAACTTGATGTGGGTGCGCAGACGAGTGATTGTTTGCGTGGGTGAGCCGGTCGCTACTAGCCGGCCGAGCAGGGGGAGGGCGCACACAAGAGTGCAGGCGAGAGAACGTAGCCGAGCACGCGGGTGAGCGGGTGAGCGGGTGAGACAACGGGCGAGCTAGAAGGTGGGACAGCAAAGATGGCGCACGGAGAGACAACGGGTCAGCCGGCCCATGACTCTGCACGCGCGTCGACGTCCCTGTGTCCAGACATACTTGAGCTGGACAATGGTCAGTGCACCTCCGCCCATCGTCTAGCCTTCACTCACCTCGAGAATGCGGCTCTCGATTTCTCTGTCTGCCCGCCGTCTACTCCCCTCTCAGTCGCACCCAATCCTATCCCATTCACCACTGCTGCCTGAACGTGGGATGTCCGGCACCGTGGGCGTAGGTGAGCACCGCTACGGTCATGTCAATGCCGCCACGTACCGATCCCAGCCAATGCTGATGTACAACACACAGCCCCGCATCCCGGCGGAGACGATCTCTGCGGCGCACGGTGAGTCGGACAATGCAAGTACATACCGTGATGCAGCGCGCATGCTTCTTTCCACTGCAGACCGATCAGGATTGACAACAGGAGGATGACAGCCCATGCTGACCCGTCGATGTGCCACTGCACGGGCACTAATGACGTCGACAGGATGATCAGGCCCGCCGTGAGCACAATGCAGATCGTCCACGGTACCCAGAACCTCTTGAGGATCTTCGGGATGTCCTCGAAGAAGATCGACCGCTCGACCTCCTTCTTCGCACCCCATGAGATGTTGTGTGAGAACAGGTGGGCGATAATCGCCTGGCTGACGGGGATCGACAGACCGCCAAAGAAGAAGCTGCACAATACGTCAGTCCTCAGCCACGACACAATCACTATGGACTTACAAGTATGGAATCCACATAACGTTGATGAGGAAAGACTTGATCAGCGGTTTCTCACCCAGAGGGTACTGGAGTAGAGTGTAGCCGCCGGAGCCTATGAAGACTACCGTCGTCGCCAGCCAAATCTCGAACGGAGTGCATGTAGTAGCCGTCAACGGGAAGCTCGAAGCCGAGGCGGATGTAGTTGATGACACTGATCGTGATCGAACACGCGATACCGTAGTACGAGAACATGTACGACATCATCGAGAACTTGTAGTGCAGCGGCGCGACCAGAGGAACGAGTGGATCTCCCTCGCGATTGGGCCCTGGCGCCACACCACCGAGCTATGGGGTTGAATGGCAGTTCGTTACAGCCGTACGCGTACTTCTGCCACCGGTTCAGCTTGTCATCGCACGTCAAAGACACACCTTCCTTGAAGGCACCGAGGGAGTATGTATCGAATGATAAAACCGCGCTCCTGGAGCTGCATCGCCATGTCGAAGTCCTCCGACACGTTGCTCTCGGACCGGATCTTGTCCTGGCAGCACGGTCAATGAACGCGGTGTGTAGGTTGTGAGTCTCCGGGGTCGAAAAGAGACCGGAAGGAATCGATGGTGTCGGTAGAAACGACGGGCGGGGGCTGTTGGCAAGCGGATGGGGAGGGGATGTGACGATTCGGGCCCGGAGGGGACGTACGAGCTCGGATACTCGCAGGGGACACTGTAACGCGGTCGGAGGAGAGTGGTGGAGTCGTCCCACAACGCAGGGACTCAGAGTGAACGCGTAGAAACTCGTTGAAGCCGGATAAAACGCAGAGAGCCGGAAGGAAACGCGGTGCTCGTTGAAGGTGAACGCAGTGATCTATTCGCAACGCAGTAAACGCAGTAAACGCAGGACGCAGTCAGAAACGCAGGGAATCGCCGTTGAGCTCGCTCTCTACTCCTAGGTGGTAGGTAGGTAGGATCTCCCCCGTCCGGTCCCCGGCCCCCTCCCTTATGTTCCCTCCGACTCGATCTCCCACGCCTCCGCCTCGCTGGCTCCTCTCCCCGTACTCTTCCGTTCCTTCCGGGTCCTCTCGGGCCCTCCTCCGGTCCCCCTTCGCCCCACCGGTTCCCGTCCTCCCCTTGCACTGTACCATGTCGTCCTCCATGCCCCTCAATCCCCTCGCCACCGTCTATATCCGCCGGTACTTCCTCCTGCTGGAAGTGCTTCGACATGAACGGGCCGCCGAGCCACGCCTCGATATGTCCTCCCCTGGCACCTGGCTCGTGTGGGGTCACGGCGTTCGCTGGCTTCTGGTACGCATGCCCCCGCTTGTCCCTTCCGCCGCTTGACTCTTGTCCTAGCGCATGCTCTTCGACTCGTTCTCCCTGGCTACGGCCCATGGCGACGCGTCCCTTCCGTCACCCCGCAGTGTTCCCTCCGTGGCCTCTTTGCTCGCGTATGTTGACGCCGTATTCGAGGGCATTCCCTCCGACATCGACACCGGCACCGCCCTGTATCCTGCCATCGCGTGGTCCCCTCACAGGGTCCATGCCGATCCGTCCGTCGGACAGCCTCGCCCCCAGTCTCCCCCTCAGTTCGTAGACCCACCCCTTCGCCTATCTTCCCTCCGGCTTGCCTCCGATAATCACGACTCCCTTCATGCTCGCATGGGCGCGTTGATGAGCGAACAGCGGTCCTCTGCCGGTCGTATCCGTAGCGACGTCGGGTTTGTAGTCCGCGAGATCTACGACTTGGGCCGTTCCGTCCGCCTGATCACCGAACCTGATGGTGCTTTCGGGGGTGCTGCCGGAGGGAACGTAGATCCGGAGGAGAGTTCTGTCGGAGGCCCGGAGGGTATCGACGTCACCGTTCCGGAGATGTTTGACGGAGGGAACACTATTTCGTAGCGCGGAGGAGAGTTCGGTCGGGGCCCGGAGGGTATCGACGTCACCGTCCCGGAGATGTTTGACGGAGGGAACACTGTTTCGTAGCGTACCCTTGGCTTGTAGTCGTTCGTGACTCTCTGAATGAACGGCCGGTTCTTGTGCCGTTCCTTCCCTTGTGCTATACGTTGCCTTACGGGGCTGGGCTACGTCCCTGCCCCACATCTCCCCCCACCTGAAATTCTGACCGTCCTCGGTCAGGTCCTGCCTGCTGGATCACCCAGGCCCTTCCGCCTTGAGGACTCCTCGTGCGTTCCCCTAATCGCGATTGTCCCTCGTGCTTATGACGTATTCCGTCCGGGCGCCTCCTTCGTGAGATCGATTCCCCTGACCAGCTTCCTCCGGGCACAAAACACGCCGCTGCTCGCCATCTTGATACCGTGTCCGCTTGCTTTCAACTCCCTTGATCTCCCCTTCATCCGACTCTCGTCTTTTCATTATGGCCTCCCCTCCGATATCGCGCGAGCCGTCTGCTTCCTCTTCGGGCTCGGCTCCTTCCGGCGCTACTGCGTCGACCTTCTACGAACGCCGCGCAGCTCAGGCGCAATTAATGGAGCTTCGGGACGACGTGGCAACGTTTCTCTCCGCCCGTGCTAACCGCCCCCTCCCAGCTGACGCCGGGGACCTCGAGGTAATGGAATGGCTCCGGTGGGCCCGTAGGGCCGTCTATCTTCAGGTATCGGTCCCCGTCTTCCTTCCGCTTCATACAATCGCTGACCTTTAGTCCACTGTAGCTTACTTTCGAGGCGAACTCCCTGGTCGCGCAGCGGAACGGACACGAGTCCCCCGGCAATCCGCCCTCCACCATCGAGGCTTTGAACCGGCTGTCTGACACCGTAGCGGAGCGTGCTTTTGCAGTAGGGGCACCTTACCAGGCGTATGCTGCCCAGCTTCGTGCTGACATCGAGAACCGGGTCGGCCTCCGGGATGATCTGCGCGCCGCGCGCTGGAACGATGCTCCCCTGGTGCTTAGTGAGCACGTTTTCACCGTCGTTGGCCCGTCCGTCCTCCCTCCGCTGGTCCCTTCGTCCCTTCCGCCCTCCGGTACAATGTCGGCCCCGGTTGCTCCACGCATTCCCGCTCCCGTTCCGGTTCGCACTGCTCGTCCCGCTATCCTTCCTGTTCCTCCACCCTCGCGCCCCGCCTCCCCTATGGCCATCTCGCCCCCCGTTCCTGACCGCGAACCCTTGTTTCTTCCGGGCACGCCGTCTCCTCCTCCACGCGTTCCCTCCCCACCCGTCGCTCCTCCATCCGCCGCCCCCTCCGGGCTCCCCGTTCGTCGTGTTCGCCTTCGAGTGGCTGACGAGCCGCCTACTCCTCCTCCCGCCCCTGTTTCTGGCCGCGACGTAGTTCCACCCCTCCCTTCCGGTTCTACCCAGGCCAACCGGATGCGATACGGGCCCTACGTGTACGATGCGATTCCCCGCTGCGAGTCCTGCGTTACTCGCGGGACCATCTGTCGCACCGATGGGCTTCCTCATCACCAGTGCGCCCCCTGCGCTCGGAGCAAGGCACGGTGTTCCCTCCGGACGCTCGGTACGCCTCCTTTCCTTAGTTCCGCTGACCCGTTTCCACGTCCGACTTACCCCGTGTTGCAGACAAGGGTCCCTTTGAGATGTGGTACATTGGGCCTCACCCGCTCATCTCTCGGTCCCAAGCACGCGGCTACGATTTCCGCACTTCCGTGCAGGGACGAGTTCACGGCAACGTCCCCCGCGACCTTCTCAGCGCGTTCCCGGATGATCAGCCTGGCCCTTCCACTCCCGCCGCGCCTCCTGTTCCCGGTCCGTCTTCCCGCCCCACTCCCCCTCTTCCCCGCACTGGTGCCATACGGGATCGGGCCCGGAGGCTCAAGACCGACGCCGCTCGAGCCGAGGCTCTCTACACTGCCCGATTCTCAAGGGCGTCGCAGGACCACGAGCCTTCCGGTGAGCGGGAGGGGGCCGACGACGTTCAGGAGGATGAGGACATGCCACCGCCGCAGGATGGCGATCCAGAGTCCGAGGACGATGCGTAGAGGTTCCTGCTGTCCATAGAAATGTATATCGTTGCTGTGTCTCCGCTCTCCCGCAATGCATATTTCCGCTATCGCTCCCTGGTAATTCTGGCGCCGTGCCCCGTCGTCTTTGATCCCCTTGTCCTCGGTTTCCCCTCTCTTTTTGACTCCATGAGGCCATCGATCGTTCTAGTTCCTTGCCCAGTATCTCTCCCCTAAGATCGCCGCGTGTCGCCTCGTGATCTTCGTGTTTCCCGTCTTCCGCGTCCTTCTTCCGATCCGCCCCATCCGGTCCCCCCTCCCCTCCGCCTTGCGTCCAACACATGTTATCCTTCCGTGTCTTCTGATCCCTCCCCTCCCCTTCCTTCCTTCATACTTCTATCCTCCCTCCGGTCCCTCCTCACTTCCTCCGCGCGCCCGTATTTCTCGTTTTCTTCATCCTTGCCATGGTACGTCGTTCCCCCCCCCGCCGTCTTATGATTTCGTCTAGTGCGTGTTAACCTTCTCCGGCCCCTCCCCTGTTAGAGTGGACCGCGGCCCCCTCCGTACTCCCCGGAACGCCCGCCTCGGCGTCCACCTGGCATATCCATCGCCGCGTCCTTCTTAGCCCCTTCAGGGCCTCCGTCGGGGAACGTACATGTCCGCCAACCTTCCCTCCGGGGATTGTCGGTTGACGAGCAGCTCCGTGCCCTCGAGAGCCGTACCAACGCCCTCATGAACCATGCCGAGCGCTCCGAGTCTCTGTTTGCCGACTTTCAAGAGCACCTCCTTGAGGATCTCCTCGCCTTCCGCTCGCATTTCGAAGGTTCCGACCGCGACCTGTGGGACCGTGCGCAGCGCACCCTTCACCTCGTCACCGACCTCCGCGAACAGCTGGATCGCCACCAGATCGACACCGGGATCTGCGTCCACGACCTCTCCACTTCCATTACCAGGATCTCCCGCGATACCGACTCCCTGACCCGTCGGGTCCGTGAGCTGGCCGCCTCTTCCTCTGATCCCGCCGTTCTGGACGCGTTAACCACCGTGGAGCAGCGCATGGCGTTCCTCATCACCCGCCTTCAGTCCATCCCAGTTTCCTTCCCTACTCCGCCGTTTCCTCCTCCGGACCAGTCCCCTCCGACGCCTCCTGTCTCTCTTTGACGGGCCCGCGCCACGGCGTCCTCTTCTTAGATCTCCTCTCCCTCCGTGTCTGAGCCCTCCTCTTCCGCCTCGTTCATGGTGAACCGCTCGCCCAGTTCCTCATTTTCATCCGGTAAGTACTCATCCCACTCCTGCAGGTCTCCTATGCTGATCTTTCCCTCCCTCCGGTTTCTATAAGGTGCCACCCGGAATGCTGCGTATCGATGTCGCGCTACGCTCCCATCCAGCTCCGCCAGGATATACGAACCCCCTTCCGTTCTTCTTACCACTATCATCGGTCCTAGGTACCGTCTCTTCGCCTTCCGGTTGTGCTCCGTCTCGATCTGCGAGTTGCGAACGAGAACGAGATCTCCCGGACCGTGGTTGTAGTCTTTGATTGTGTACGTGTTCTTCTTGATAAAGTGCTCCACGGACTTGTATCGTGCCGTCAGCACCTTCCCATGTATCGCGTTGAGATCTTCCCTCCGCTTCAGTAGTGCCCGCGCGCGCTGTGCAATGAACTCTTCCTGCGATAGTACTCCCTCCGGCTCCGGGACGAGGAACGTCGCCTCCGCTAAGTCAAACGGAAACACTGGCTCCACTCCGTGCACGATCCGGTACGGCGACATCCCGGTGCTCTTCTGAATAGATACCCGTTCCGCCCAGAACACCGCATCGATAACCGTAGGCCACTTGGTCTCGTTCCCTCCGCAGAGCTTCATGGCTGCCTCGCGCACGTCGAAGTGCCTTCGTTCCACCGCGCCATTCGCCCGCGAGTTGTACGGCGAGATCTTAATGTGGTTGATACCGTACTTCTTCGACAAGATCTCCATAGCTGCGATGAACGCAGGCCCGTTATCCGTGACAAACTCAGCTACCGCACCCCAGCGACATAGGATCTCCTCGAAGATGAAGGCGGCCAGCGTCCGCGCTGTCTCGTTCCGGAGCTTTCTCCATTCCGGGTACGATGACATCGAACACCGGGCTTGGACGATGTATGAGTACCCTCCGGCCTTCGGCATGTGCATCGTGTCGATATAGACCTTCTGGAAGAGGCCTAGCGGTGTCGCTACCGTCGGTGGGATTCTGATCTTCTGCGTACTCCGCAACTGGCACTCGTGGCACGTACTGACGTACCATTTCACGTCTTGATCAAGGTGAGGCCACCAGAATCGTTCCAGTAGTCGCGTCCGGACTGTATACATCCCGCGATGCCCGAGATCGTCGTGCGCCTGCCTCAGTAGCTCCAGACGTCGTTCCTTCCGGATCACGCGCTTGTGCTTTCCCTCCGGGTCGCGTCTCCAGAGCCGTCCCTTCCGGAGGAAGAACTGCCCGGCCTTGCGGACGAACCGGCGGAACAGCGCTTCATCAGCTAGGTCATCCGGTCGCTCCATGTCGCTCAGGAACTTCTGTATCCGTTCTAGCTCGGCGTCCCATGCCTCCGCTTTCTCGTGCCGCGGTATCTGCACCGCCTCCGGTTCGGCTCCTCCGTAGCGAGACAAAGCACACGCTCCTCCTCGCGAGCTCTCAGTCCCTTCCGGCGGCAGCTTGGCTCGCTGGAATTCCAACAGAGGATCGTTAGTGCGCACGCCTCGTCTATCCATTCTTCCGGGTCGCCCTCGTCCTCGGGATCCTCGTCAGCTTTCCTCCGGCGCGATAATCCGTCCGCCCCAGAGTGTCTGTCCCCCGGAACGTGCACCAGCTTGAAGTCAAACAGCAAGATCGCGGCTATCCACCGGTTCATCGCCGCATTCGGCTGTATGTCCGGATTGTTGAGCATGCCCTTGATGTACTTCGCGTCGACCTCGACCTCAAGGCTCTTCACTCCGATAACGTAGATGCGCGAGGCCCGCAGTGCCCGGAAGAGACCGTACAGCTCAATCTTCGCCTGAGAGTACCTGGACTCCCGCTCGTTCCACGTAATAGAGCTGAACCGGCTGGGCATTCGCTTCCCTCCGGTGTTCACCTGTAGGAGTACGAACCCTACGCCTATCACGACGAGTCTACCGCGAGTATCACCGTTCTGTCCGCCGAGTAGTCAATCGGAAGGAGTGCCGGCGAGTTGATTAGCGCGTCCTTGAGGTTTGCATCGCCTCTGCTTCCTCCGGTCCCCACATGAACTCGATGTCCTTGCGTGTCAACCGCGTCAATGGCCGGGCGATTCTGGCGAAGTCCTTGACAAAGATCCTGACCAGCCCCATCGTCCCTAGGAATGCCCGCACGTCCGTGATGGTCTCGCATGCCGGCCAGTCGCGGATCTTCTGCACTCGTCCCTCATCTGGCTCCCTTCCGGTGTACGTACACTTGTGTCCGAGTACGACTACATCCGGGACGCACATGTAGGCCTTCTTTCCGGAGAACGTCCCGCCGACCGCACCCATCCGTTGTAGGATCCGGTTCATGTTCTGTAGGTGTTCCCAGACGAATCGCCGTATACCAGGGTTCTCCGGGATCGTCTCATACCCTCCGTCCGGGAGCTCGTACCGTGTCTTAGGACCTTTCGCGTTGACGTCGTCTGCGAACGGAACCGTTACCTCCGGGATCTCGTCCTTCATGATGAACGTGACGTCCCCGTGTACAATCTGCAGCGCGTTCGTCCAGCCCATCGGTACCGACGTGAGTCGCATGGCTCCTAGCGGGGACTGGAACGTCGTAAGATCGCGGGACCTCGCATCCAGGGTACGCTGGTCAAAGGCCACAAACAGGTCCAGGGAACCGTAGCATGCTCTCCCTCCGAAGGATTCAGCCAGATGCTCGACGAACGGAGGGACCGCAGCGTCCTTGATCGTCACCGCGTTGAGGGCTGTAGATCATGTACTAACCGGAGGGACTTTCCGTCCTTCTTTACCACACAGAACCAGCGCGATCTGTAGGACGAGCTCGAGGGTTCGTACACACCGGACCGATCTTGTCCTTGATGATCCGTACGACCTCGTCGTATATGCCGGGCGGGATCGGTATGTTCCTCAGCACCCAGGGACGTGCTCAATAGTCGGAATGACCACCGGATCGAAGTACTCGTCCTTGAGTCGGCCCTTCTCCGTCTCGTCCCATGCGAATACGCCATTGTGCCATGCGACCAGCCAGTCTACCAGTTTCGTCTCCTCTTCCGTAAGGAACCCGTTCCCTCCGACGTTTAACGCGTCTCTTCGCTCCTGTGTGTACCTTCCGGTCGGAACGAACTCAGGCGGTTTCGCTGGCAGCACCGGCATCCCTACTAACGCGTCCTTAGCTTCCCTCCGGACTACCCTGAACTCCTCCGGCAGTGTCGTTGCTACAGGCCGTACCTTCCGGGCGACCTTCTTGTACGCCAGGACCTGGGCCTCAGCTCCTTCCTCAATTGCAAACTCGTCGTCGTCTCTTCAGGCTCGTCGGGTATCTCACCGCAGTCCTCCCCGTGGTACTGAGCAACGCTATCGTGTATTTCGCCGCTACGCTCTTCGTACTTTGTACATGACGGGGTATGGGTATCTGCGCGAGGGCCGACGACCTGTGCTCCTTCCGTCCGGCATCAGGGACCTCCTCTTCCTTCCGTCCCCTCCGTCCCAGACGTACATCGAGAAATGGCTCACTAGATCGTCTCCGCTCGCAATGCTTGCATCATCGACAATTAAAAATCCTCGTTGGAGGCGTCATCGCGCACGTTCGCTCCTTCCGGCCAGGTCCCTGGGCAACGCGCTCGTACGTAGGCACCATGACGCGGCGTCCGCTCTTCGGGTCCGTCAAGACGATCGTCTGGTTACCGTCCGGGAAGTCCTTCGTCTCGCACTGCGTTGCGGCGAAGAACGGTCTCCCAAGCAGTACTTCGAAGGCGCGACCTCGACGATCTGCGCGTTCAGCATACCTCGACCTCGTCGTCGAAGGAAACCGCACGTTCATGGCCTTGCCGACCGTCTGGACCTTGGACCGGTTCGCGGTTTCCATGATGCAGCCCTCGTCCGGCGCACGTACCTCCGAGCTTAACCACAGTCCTTCCGGATGATAGTCATCTGGCACCCGGAGTCCAGGACTCCCTCGACGTCGGCCTCCCCGTTACGGTAGGCGTACCACTCGCAGGCTCAGCGAGTCCCAGCTTCCGGCGTTCGGCAGCTCACGCTCCCCTCCGAGGAACACTTCCCTATCGACAAGGAAGCTCTCATCCGCCTCCTCAAGGCTATTGGCGACCGGACGCGCTGCGCCTTGCACTGGTCCACCGTTGCGCGGCGAAACTCCTGGCTGACTTCGGCAACCTCTCCCCATGCCGCCGCTCTCCTCCGTAGAACATACGCTTCACGAGCTCCTCCGCCTTTCTACCGGATCCTTACTGCCGTTAATCTTCGTTGAGTACGGTACTGCGGCTCGCTCGCACGCGGCTTCCCTCCGTCCTTCGCTCCGGGTCCCTTTCCGGCATCCTTCGCGGCGCCAGTCTTCCCTCCGTCGACGGGGATGCTCTTCGCTGGGATGCCCGGAGGCTTGCCGCTCGCACCCTTCAGCCCGCTGGCCGTACTTTTCCCTCCGCGTTCCTCCTCGAATCTGACCTTCTTCGCTCCTCCGCGTACGCGTGCTGCCTCCGCTGCCAATACTTGGGCTTTTTCTTCGAGCTCGCGGGCCCGTTCCTCCGTATACGCGTCTCGCTGTTCCGCCGCTTGCTCGTAACTGTACTCTGACGATATCTCCACGATGTTGGCAGACAGGTGGGGCGGCGCGTCCCTCGTCGTTCCGTCCGTGGCCCCGGAGGAAGACACGTTGTTCTCGTTCAACGACCACCAGGTGTCGACGCGGTGCATCATCCACTGACCCGCAAGGTTCCTCGGGACGTACGACCCGTTTGGCAAACGCACGCGGTTCTCTCCGTCCATGTAGATTTTGCCCATCTCGACGTACCGGCGACGGTGCTGGCAGGTCCTCATATAGTGACCGTGCTCGCCGCAGAAGTTGCACTGGTCTGAGCTAGGCGCGTAGCTCGCTCCACCACGGTCGTATCCCCCTCCGCGTCCGCCTCCCTGGCTATAGTCGTACCCTCCGGTCCCGGCCTGACCGTATCCTCCGGTCGTCTGTGCTGGCGGCGGTCCTCCGTATCCTCGGCCTCCGGCAGCCGGCGCCCCTCCTCCGTATCCTCCTCCTCCGCCCTTCATCATACTCATAGCTGCAGCAAACACACGCCCCAGCATAGCTTCGTCGACGGACTCGGTCTTCACTCCGTCCGTACCGCTTCCTCCGGGACTCCCCCCACCTGTACTGCTCGCTCCGGCGGCCCCTCCGTAGCTGACCGCGTCAAGACACTGCTGCGCGGCATCGTGCACCTGCTCCAGGGTGTATCCGTCCACCGGATCGACGGTCGGGTTACGTATCTCGACGCGACGGCGGATGGCCTCAGCGGACGCGTCCGTGAATCCAGCCATGTAGACCTTGAAGACCTGCGAATCGGATACGCGGCCATTCTTCTTCAGGTACTTGGCCACCGGAAGGAACTTGCGGTAGTACTCCGCTTCGCTGGAACGCGTAGCGGTGCCCTCCGCCCTTGCCGTGGCCGACGCGGCCTCAAGGTCGCTGACCAGGTAACGGGACGTACCATCCGACCCGGGGTACAGGGCCATGATGCTCTTCTTGTATTCGTCGAACGACGCCGGCGTAGGTACCTCGACCTCGTCCCATAGCTCGGACTGGTCCGGCTTGAGGTAGCGCTTCGCGTAGTATACCTTCCGGGCGTCGTCCTCGACGCTAGCGATGGCAAAGAGTTCAGCGAGGTCGTCAAAGTAGCGTCGGAGGGAACGAGGTTGACCGTCAAAGGTCGGAGCAGCGCGATCGCCACGGACGGGCATGGAACGTACTGGTGGTGCGGCCATTGTTTCGGTGGGACGCGGAGGAAGGTCTGATGAGGAGAGGGTAGATGATGACGGGGCACGAGATTCGGGTATCGGAATGGGGGTCTGCTCGAGCTTAACGACGGGCGCCGTTGACTTGCTGTCGGAGGGAAGCGATAGGGCTCTCCTCCGGGTGGTGACGGCTAGCGGGATCGAGTCGCTCGATGATGACGTGGCAGGGGAACGGGGTGCTTCTACGGCCTCGAAGAATGAATACTCTCCGTCGCTGTCTTCGGAACGGTGCGGGGGTATGGCTTCTAACGCTGGCGCGGGCAGGGTGACGTTGAACGGTGTGTCCGGAGAGTACTGTGCAACGGCGACCTCCTGTAAGAGGTTTCGCTTTGGTCCGCGCGGCGGCTGCTGCCTTGTAGGGATCGACGGCTGGTCGTTGTTACGCGGTTGCCTGGGAGGCAGCGTGACGAGTCACCAGAGGGTGTCGATGAGTTTTACCAACAAGCTATACCCCCTCGCGGTGGGCTCCAGTTGTGTAGGTTGCGAGTCTCCCGGGTCGAAAAGAGACCGGAAGGAATCGATGGTGTCGGTAGAAACGACGGGCGGGGGCTGTTGGCAAGCGGATGGGGAGGGGATGTGACGATTCGGGCCCGGAGGGGACGTACGAGCTCGGATACTCGCAGGGGACACTGTAACGCGGTCGGAGGAGAGTGGTGGAGTCGTCCCACAACGCAGGGACTCAGAGTGAACGCGTAGAAACTCGTTGAAGCCGGATAAAACGCAGAGAGCCGGAAGGAAACGCGGTGCTCGTTGAAGGTGAACGCAGTGATCTATTCGCAACGCAGTAAACGCAGTAAACGCAGGACGCAGTCAGAAACGCAGGGAATCGCCGTTGAGCTCGCTCTCTACTCCTAGGTGGTAGGTAGGTACGATCTCCCCTCGTCCGGTCCCCGGCCCCCTCCCTTATGTTCCCTCTGACTCGATCTCCCACGCCTCCGCCTTGCTGGCTCCTCTCCCCGTACTCTTCCGTACCTTCCGGGTCCTCTCGGGCCCTCCTCCGGTCCCCCTTCGCCCCACCGGTTCCCGTCCTCCCCTTCCACTGTACCATGTCGTCCTCCATGCCCCTCAATCCCCTCGCCACCGTCTATATCCGCCGGTACTTCCTCCTGCTGGAAGTGCTTCGACATGAACGGGCCGCCGAGCCACGCCTCGATATGTCCTCCCCTGGCACCTGGCTCGTGTGGGGTCACGGCGTTCGCTGGCTTCTGGTACACATGCCCCCGCTTGTCCCTTCCGCCGCTTGACTCTTGTCCTAGCGCATGCTCTTCGACTCGTTCTCCCTGGCTACGGCCCATGGCGACGCGTCCCTTCCGTCACCCCGCAGTGTTCCCTCGGTGGCCTCTTTGCTCGCGTATGTTGACGCCGTATTCGAGGGCATTCCCTCCGACATCGACACCGGCACCGCCCTGTATCCTGCCATCGCGTGGTCCCCTCACAGGGTCCATGCCGATCCGTCCGTCGGACAGCCTCGCCCCCAGTCTCCCCCTCAGTTCGTAGACCCACCCCTTCGCCTATCTTCCCTCCGGCTTGCCTCTGATAATCACGACTCCCTTCATGCTCGCATGGGCGCGTTGATGAGCGAACAGCGGTCCTCTGCCGGTCGTATCCGTAGCGACGTTGGGTTTGTAGTCCGCGAGATCTACGACTTGGGCCGTTCCGTCCGCCTGATCACCGAACCTGATGGTGCTTTCGGGGGTGCTGCCGGAGGGAACGTAGATCCGGAGGAGAGTTCTGTCGGAGGCCCGGAGGGTATCGACGTCACCGTTCCGGAGATGTTTGACGGAGGGAACACTATTTCGTAGCGCGGAGGAGAGTTCGGTCGGGGCCCGGAGGGTATCGACGTCACCGTCCCGGAGATGTTTGACGGAGGGAACACTGTTTCGTAGCGTACCCTTGGCTTGTAGTCGTTCGTGACTCTCTGAATGAACGGCCGGTTCTTGTGCCGTTCCTTCCCTTGTGCTATACGTTGCCTTACGGGGCTGGGCTACGTCCCTGCCCCACAGCGGCGTCCTGGACGGCCCTCCAGTGGAGGAACACGTTGTGCCCGACGAACGGCGCGACCTCGCCGTTCGCGCACGCGTACGAGATACATTTGTTGATACGCCGGTGAAGTACGCGAAGCAGTGATGCGCGACCTGCATGATGTCCGACTCGTGCTGGATGACACCGACATCGGGGCGTTCCGCCATCTCGCGCGCCGCGTCCCGGAAACAGTCCTCTGGCACGATGGTGTCCGAGTTGACGATCAGGATGATCTCGCCAACACGGCACGCACGTCCCCACGTCCGTTAGCGGCCCAGGGGCGGAACTTGCGGCCGCTCGACTCGTACACCTCGTTGATGGCAATCTGCAGCACGTGCTCCCTTCCGAGTTCACCTTCTCGTCGTCCTCGCCGCCGAAGCCGACGACGCTGGCGTTACTGCCGACCCGGTGCTGGTACTGCATGCCGTAACGCTGCTCTGCCTCATGACCGAGTGAGTCGCTCTTCTGGGGGCCGCGCTCGTCTCCACAATGAGTGAGAGCCTCAAACCGTAGTTCATGTTCGAGGCTTTCTTGAACCGACCCGCACGCTGGAACCCGTCCGGCGCATCATCAAGCTTCGGCCGCGCGACCCAGCCAATGCCGTGGTTGGCGTAGAATGCTATGCGTGTGTCACGCTCCTCGAGCGAGAGCAACTGTCACGCAGGCATCAGCGACCCGCACAGCAAGCGTACGTCGGAACTCACCCTGAGACCATCGTCGTTGACGAGTATCATGGACGCATCACCTTGCCGGGCATACGTCTGCATCGCGGTCAACAATCGCACAGCTCATAAGCCCGAATGGGAACTCACAAGACAGTTTCCAGAGACTCCTTGTACACCGGCATATCAATCGGCAGGCCGTTCTCCACGATCTTGTTCGGCCAGGGCTTGATGGCGGAATAGTACCTTGAGTGTTCGTGGTACTGCGCAATGGGACCGTGGGTACCAGGGACGCCGGTGTGCCCGGTGCTAGTGGAAGTATAAGTATGTGGACGGCGCGCGACCGAGCCGAAGGGCGACCGAGAGTGCGAGTGAGAGGGCGAGAGAGACAGACGGCGAGTGAGATGACGGCGAGACAGAGGGCAGAGGGGCGAGAGGGACGTCAGGCAAGGACGGCAGAGTCAGAGCGAGGGCGCAAGCGAGCGGGCAGACCGATGAGGGTGTGTGGGCATGAAGGAGAGGGCATACGAATAGATTGGTTACTCAACGTTGCCTACACTCTACCTAGGCTGCGCTCCCCGCCTGCGACTTTTCGACTTCCCTGCAGTGGGACGTGCTGGCCGCCCACTGTCCCCTTTGCCCTCCGCCTTGCCTGCCCTCTGCTTTGCTTTCTCTTTCCGGGTGTCGCTCACCCGCCCACCGTCCTCCTTGTCCTTCTTGCACCGCTTGCTGGTACGAGGGACAGGGTCGTCTGCCGGAGCGGCGCGTTTTGCGACGGTAGGCTGTAAGGTGTTAGAAGATGGTCCTTTGCGAATACTCAGTACTCACCGTGACCGTGCTCGAACTGGACGCCCCGTTACTACGCGCCTCATCGTCTTCGCTGTCCGACGGCACCTCAATGACGACGCGACATGCGGCACGTCGCTGGACGGGGGGAGGAGGGAAGTGTGAAAAATCCATCGTGTTCTTGTATCCGCAATATACTAGACCGTCTTCTTCGAGCTTGGTGCTATGCACCTTGCTCTTATTGATGTCGGCGCGGAAGAAGCCGACGTACTGAATGTCGTCGTCAGCAGGCTGGGGGTGAGCCCCAGGCATATCTAGTGTAAGTCATGTAGAAAGCCCAGAAGCATAGAAGAAAATGGTGACGCACCGGTGTCAGAGGTTCACGTCAATGTGTGCAGGAGACAGAGGATGCGGCACTCCTCCGGTCGAGTTGAGCGTTCAGATCTAGATCTCGATCTCGATCTCGATCGCATGCATGACCTCACCTGTCACTGTCAGTGGGCTGTCAGTCAACTTTTACCACCCGTCCGTCTTCTTGTGCCCACGCATCGTTGTACAACCACACTAGTTCGGGCTCGCGCTGCGTATGTATTATTTCCAAGTAGTTCGTTCAATAAACTACGTTGCTGTGCTGCCTCGTATTTCCTTTCCACAGAAACCGTATCACCATATAGTCTGGTAAGCATACTTACTAGACCAGTTGTTCAATACGAATTTTGAGGCGCAGTCAAGAACCGTGTCTGATTTCCAGTCATCAGGAACTGAACGCTTGAGGGAATCCGATGACGATGGGCCGGGGAAGCGGGGAATTAACTGGCACGATTGGCGAATGGAACTCAAGGGTACGACGTCTCCTTGTGGTTTGCCGTTGGATGGCAGAGGAAGCTTGTTCACGTCGTACATCATGTGTACTGGGTTCGCCGTTGAACCCAGCTTCCCGTACCACTCCACGTAGGCTAAAGGCCCCTCCTGGGCCCACTCCTCCGGTGCTTCCATATCCAGGTTTGTGGTAGGATCGCGTATGGTTTTGGGAAGCTGAAAAATAACTCTCAGTCTTCCGACGCGAGTCCCTGTATTGTACAACTGTTAGTTAGGGTTCTACGGCGGTCAGAATACTAGTGAGTCCTACCTTGTAACCCTGTGGCTTCAGCCTCGTCGCCGCGCAATACGACAACGGTATCGAATCTTGCTGGCTTGTCTGCTGAAGAAGGCCTGGCCTTGACGCCATCCTTCTCTTCGGTGTTGTCGTTGAGTGGAATGTTGTTGAACTTGAAACCGTGAAAGACGTCCACTCGGCCGAATGGTAGGTGACGGTTCGCCCGGTCCTGCTCTCTAGGGCGGAGTCTGCGCTGTAGTTTCATAGTATAGACGTACTGCGAGACGGCGTCGGTGAAGCCCGGTGCCGCGTGTCGTTCCTCGATGGAAGGTAAGGATTGTCGAGCGAACGACGGATGTTTGGCTAATTTGATGCGTGTTTTGCTGCTGCGAGGGAGGTGCGTACTGCGCTCGTCGTCTTCAGAGTTTGCTGTGCCAGTCGTACTCTCCAAGGCAGACACTGCTTGTGGGTCTGCAGACTGGTCCGTAAGTCTGCCGCGTAGGGTATCGTACATAGAAACCTTCTCCCTCCTGTCGAGCCACTTGATCATCTGTGGGCGAGCATTGCGGTGGTTCGAGGCTCTCCACGCCTTCTTCGCACAATCAATGTGCAACCGCTCAAACATCTCGGTGTTGAAGTTGTCGGTCGTGCCGAGCCTGCGGATAGAATCGACGTAGTGTAGAAGGGAATGGACTTTCGGTATGTTCAGGTGCTCCCGAATGCCGAGTTCCTCCAGTATATGCTTGTTGTCGTGGAACGTTTTGAGGGCGTCTTCCATGTATCCGAGGTAGACTCGTCGTGAGTGGGTACTGGGAAAGGTATATGAAATCGAGCAGCGAACGGAAGGTGAGCATTGCAGCCCTGGGTATACGGCCAACGAGGCATCCGAGGAGAATGCGTGCGATGTCCTTCCGCTCGCTACCGGAAACCTGAGAGAGGGCGGATATCCCGGTCTTGAAATGACGGGTGCCGTACGCCGGAGGGAGGCAGCGAATGCGACGGTCGAGTTCCTTCTCTCCGATGAGTTCGGTGGACCACTCCACTATATGCTTGAATACGCCTTGATAGAGCTGGTGAAGGATGTCAGGCGTGATGCAGGAGTGGATGTCGGTGTACGGTAGGTCCTCCAGAAAGGTTTGATGCAGTAACCGGAGACGTTGAACTGCTTGCAAGACTTGGAGAAGGCTGTGGAGCCTCTCTCGCCTTGCTGACGAGCTTTCCGTAGCACGTCCAGGGTCCAGAGCTGGGCGTGAGGTGTCTTCGCAGACGCGTCCCCAAGGCCGCTCTCCGGGCACTGGCAGATGGGGCAAGTCCCGTACTTGGTACAACTGACCAAGCACTGCTCCGGGTAGTCCGCGACGTAAGACGCCAGGATCGGATGAACCCTGCGCACGTTTCCGTCGCCACCCGTCACGTCAATTCCCTCCTTGCCTGCGTCGACAAGAGGCTGGAGGATGGTGCGCACCGAAGCGTGGAAGAGCTGTTGGACCAATGCTCTCCGCTTGTTCTCGGTGATGCCGGCGGAGTCGACCTTATCCACGGAAAGGTACCCGATGAGTATGCAGGCGTGTTCGGAAGGCTTACGACGAAGCTCTTGGGGATGTTGCCCAGGTCATGTAAACAGGGTAGGCGGATTTGTTTCCAGAGAACTGCGTGAGTTGTGTCTTGTCAGTCGAGATAATGACTGGCGCAACCGCAGCGCCTGCCGGTAAGATACTCTAGAATCTTCTTCAGCACCCCGTAGATTTATGTGTTGGTAGTGCTTACCTGGATCGCGTGCCACCATTGACCGGTCCACATCTCCGTGTAAATCCGGTTAGTGCGTGCAGAGTTTGAGAAGATACGACTGGGTCATACACGATGATTCGCGTGAGCCGGGTTTCCTAACAAAGCCTTGATCGCCTCTATGATGTCACGGTATTGCACCAAATGTCGTTCGCCCGGACGATCCTTGAAGGTCAGCCAGCATTCCTTCCAGGACCCCTCTCTGGGATGGAGTCGACCTTCTGAAGCAAGGCTCGGTTGTTGTATATGTCGCGAGCCTCTCTTGCACCTGTAATTTAATTCAGTTCATCTAACCAACCCGATGGAACTGCACTTACTTCTGGTATTCGAAGAAAGTGGTCTACCGCGCCCTGCCCGATCCCTTCCTTGACGAACCACTTCGCGATCTGCCAGTCCATCTCGGACTCGAATGGGGCCCACACTGCATTGACCCGTGCTAGTACGTCTTCATCACCTAATATTGATTTGTCAGGTTAGCACTGTGCACAGTGCAGGATAAGTTGATCCTCACTGCGTCTCTGCCCGCCCAAGCTATCAAAATGCTCTCTCCACGACTCTCTATTGTTTCCGCAGTCCCTATTACCTTTCCTGCACTCCTATCGATATCCTCCACCCTGTCGTCATCATCATCATCAAGCGAAAGGGCGGTACGTCGAGCGGGCGAGGGTGCTGATGATGTCGACGCTACGGGCTGGCTGGGATCATGTACCGGAATGAACTGGTACTGTGTGTCACGTTCATCCTCTTCCTCCCACTCTGCACTACTATCCGCGTCGCCGTCACCCGTAACAAGGTTGCCGTCAACATATACGCTGTACGTATCGTCAGAAATGATAATTCGTCTCACCCAGAAGTACGGAATATCTCACCTGTTCGCCGCGTCGCCATCCTCACTGGCAGCATCAGCCTCCTCGTCTGAGGAGTCCGATGTGTCCGTCTCCTGAAGATACGCCCTCAACTTTCCCTTTTTGTACCAGGCGCACTCTCGGCTTGTAGATTGATGAGCCATGAGCCCTTGCACGGTGTCGAACGAACCGCCGCATGCATCGCATGTCTCCGCCAGCAAGGCATACAAGTGTCTTGATCGCTTTACCATGTCTTATGAGTCTTTCAGTACGTCATTTTTTGCCAGACATGCTTCAAAAACTCACCGACCGACACTGAAGCCACAGTAAAATTCTTCAGAGTCAATGTCTCTCAGGAAGGTACTCAGAGGTTGCAGCAGGACACGACGCTCAGTTGCCACCGACCCTGCGCACTGTTACGTTACGTTTCCGCGGGTACTTCCCTGCCTTGGCGGCAAGTCCGCACTGACAGCGCGAGATTGATGGCTCCCGCGGATCTGGCTGTCCGGCGCGCTTCTCACGAGACTCATGCACTCTGCGCCCAAAGTACGTACCCTTACTGGTGCTCCGCTCCTTGTACCTCCCAGGTAAGTTGTTCTGTTGGTCAGTCAGCTCAATTACGGATAACATCTGTTTGATACAGGAATTGCCGTGCTACGTTGCGTGGAACTGCTGGTGCATCGTCAACTGGCGGTCCTGGTAGTATTGGCGCAGGTGAGTGCACTTACATACCTGTTCCCGTTCTGCCTACCACCGCGTTCGCTTTTCCTTGGGGACAGCCAGAGCCAGAGGACTTCCTTATCGAGGCGCGCGGCCTGGCCGCGCGCCCCGATAAGGAAACTGGGACTTAACGCACGGAGCCAACCCCGGCAACGATAATGCAACAGTCCAGCGCGGGCTCCGCCGCCCACGGTACACAGTATAGGCGGTGAATATACTGCGTACTGGCCAGGGTATTCCTGTGAGTTCTCCAGCAGCCAGAGTGTGCGTCGGACACTGTAACTGCCGTCCCGACCGTCCCGCCCAACTCCGGTCACTTGACGCATGAGCTTAACACTATACCTGCTTCCCTTCCCATGTACTATCCCCCGTGCTGCCTCGCGATTCCTTCCTCATGCCTCCCCTCACTCTCCTAGCTTCCAGCCTCTAGGCACGTTCAGCGACCTCACCATCAACGACTGGTCCCCTTGCCGGACAGTCCCCCTTCAAGGACAAGCTCTCATCTGGCCTGTCCCGGACGAAGCCCACCTGGACTTCAGGAACTTAGGTAAGTGTCGAAGTTGGCTTATCTTGTTGTACACGATAATGACCTCCTCTAGCCCCGCCGTCCTCTCCCCCCACCAGTATTGACGAGGAGGACGACATCGACACTGTGCGGCACTGGCCCTTCGCTAGACGT